>NW_006912937.1:323680-332092 GCF_000585535.1 Cladophialophora psammophila CBS 110553 | reverse complement strand
GACAGGACTGATAAAACACTCTTAGGATTTAGGTAGACGGCACCAAAAGCCATGGAATTCATAATACTCTGCTCAATCTGTAAAAAATGAATGGCACACTGCCAGCACTGTAAACTGTTCCGCACCTCCTCTCTGCCAGCCCATTTAGGTTTGACATGTGACTGGACAACTTTTTCACCTTGCCACCGCTCTATCAGCCCAGCACAGCCCATCACAGCACAGCCACCTTACCTTGTTACATTATAAATATCTATAATTATTCATAGCGTTTCTAAAATTATTTAGGTTCGACTATACCGTAAAGATATCGATTCGTTACGATGCTAGCTAAGAAAACTTTACACCCGTAAGACCGGCTAGCCGTTTCATCATTTGATGATTAATTTAACGTAATACATTCATAGATGTCTCGTCCCGTAGCTTAGGCGTTATTCTTATACATTAGAGCTTCTCTAGTGTATACGCTATATTATCTAGCCACTATATTATAATATCTTTCTAAAATTCTTCGATTATTCATTATCTAAACTTTCGGCTAACCGTATCTCTACCGCTCGTATTCTTTAAAAATAGAGCTATATTCTAGCTTTTAGTATAATTAACATCTTTAATAAATCTTCTCTTAATTTCGTTATACTTATTTCGGTTATTAATCGCTTCTTTAATTAATATTTAAAATCTTTTAGTCTTCTTATTCTTAATCACTTCGTTTTTAAATACTATCTCTAATTCTAGATCGTCTTTAATATAATTAGCGATTTTTAGTACGAACTTTTTATTTAACTATTATATTCTTTCGACTATTTAGATGGCTTATCTAACCCATTCGGTTACGTCGATTCCTTCTTTACGGTATAATATTAGTATTTTCCGTGGTGATTTTTAAATCGAGAAATAACGAGAATACGACATCTAAATATTTAATACTATTATTAGGAATTCCTTAGTAAGTAGATAGAGTCTAACGATAAGCGTATATATAAGTCATCTCTATAGTATATAGTCGATACTATACACGACTCAAAGCGTTAGGGAGAAGAGAATGCGTCTTCTATGCGAAGAGTATACTAATTGTTCGAAGGACTTAGAGAACTATCTAATGTATAGATAGTAAGGCTCATATAGATCGTAAACCTTATAGGTAGGTAAGTGACTATTAAAGAACTTAAAGATAACTATCTACCTAGGGAGGGTAAAGGTCTTTATATAGACAATAAGTGTTCACAGTTAAGACCCTTAAAATGTTAATTTCAAATCAACATTAGTAAGCACGACTAATCATTTAATAGAGTGCGGAATTAATATCGCACTAGTCACGTGATTTCATAGACCCTAGGTCTAAATACGAACTTAAACTTCGTATTTAATCACGTGACTAAAGGTTTAATATAAACCTTTAGAGGGCGATATTCCACACTAATAATAAGAATGCACTCCCTAAGCCGCATCTCTTAGCTGGTGATCTAATTATTCCCCGGTGTATTAGGCGTCCGTTCTTCCGATGTTTAGCCGAATCCGTAACACTACCCCCCCTTTAAGCTTCTCGTCCCCGAGAAGCTATGAATAGTAGGCTCGTCGCACTCGCCTTATATACTCTTTAAGCTATACAGTGCGGAGCGTACTCCTTAGTGTTCGTGTATATTCGTCCTTAGCGACACTTAGCTAAACACCTATATTTATAGCCTTACGTACGTAGCCTTATATATATAGCCTCGTATACCCCAGCCTTATTCTTCTTTATATATACTATAGATAATAACAACAGTAAATACTATGAATAGGTCTATTCATAGTATAATAATAGTAAAAAGACAATAGCCTAAGAACAATAGTATATCTTTACTACCCGTAAGTCGTATACGTCTAAATAGCGAGTAAAGGGTGTCAGTAAATAATATACTCACTCCTTTCATAGTATAAATATTCCGTTGTAGCCATCGATCCTCGATCTTTTCTTTCCTCGAACCACTTAATCCGTTTTCTCTATAAGCGCTTTTCGCCTACTATTTATATACGCTCTATTTATACTAATACGTTATACTATAGTCATTTCGCGCCACCAGTTTCTAAGTTTTTTAATTTACTTCATTTAAGCTTTTTATTAGTGAGTCTTATACGTTAAATATACTTATCGTATACTAACCGCTTTTAGTGTTTACTACTACTAGTCTAGCTACTCTCACTACTTCTTCTACTTCCGGCTCTAACGCCATTATTAGTAGCTTCGGTGATAAACGTCGCCCCCCTAATAAAGATAAACGTTATATATATCGCCGTTATTATACTACGTATAGTATACTAACCGTTTATTAGCTCGCCGCTCCTCCTCGCCGTCTCGCCCGACCAAAAAAACTAAGAAGAACTCGCGTAAGAAGGCGCTAAGCCTACTCTACCGCCGCTACCTCCGCCGTCTATATAGCGGTAACGGCCCCGATAAGCTAGCTCCGGGCTAACTACTTATCTACGACATCTCTACGGGTGGTACGCGCTACTCCCGCTATATTATCAATAATCGTAGTGACGTTACGAACTATATTTCTATAAGTTCGCTATCTATATACTATTATTATACTAATAATCTACGAGGTCTCTACTTCTTACGTACGCCGCGCCTAGAAACTACTTATCGCCAACGATATCTACGATCGCGGCGGCCCCGACGTCCCGGCCTCCGTAGAGATCCGGGGCCTCGCCGACATTTTATCGCGCGAGATATAGACGACCGCCGCCCGCGTCGCCCGCCTCGCCCCCGGCCTCTCTATTATTAGCGAGGCTCGCGCCGCCGGCGCTACTCCTAGTAACTTAGAAGTAGTAGACGTATCGCTTACGGTCTAAATAGATTTACTCCTCGAGACTATTCGTATCGGTATCGATATACTTCGTGAATATATACGTATATTCCTCTCGTACGTATTGTATACTAATAGTAGCTAATAATACTTTAAGCTCTACGAGTGAGACGATAAGATCTTTAGTGTCTCGTTCTCTAAGGAGAAGAAGAACGATAGCGATAATAATGTCGCGGCGACTTAGCTAATATACGCTATAGAGAGGTTAATTAAAGCGTAAGTTAATATTACTCTTAGGCCGCGTACGAGTCGTACGCGTACCGCTTATAGTCTTATATAATTAGATAATTAGATTAAGCTTAGATCTTAGAGATCACGGTTACCGCCGTAGACTTCTCTACGATACGCTAGTGTATCGCTACGAGAGATAGTATAGAACCGTAGCTCCCTAGAGTAATTAGATAATACTATATTAATGAACGCTTACGAACGTAATACGCCTCGCTTACGAGAATTAAATAATTACTTCTATCTTTCTTTTCTCGTACTTACTTTAAACCGTTCGATTTCGCGTTATACGTTCTCTAAGTGCTCTTTTAGCTCCTAGAAATCGTACGCCTCCGAGAACTCTTTTCATCTTACGTAGAACTAAGTCTTATCTCGGAGTCGACGTTTCTTAAGTACTTCTTTAATCTCTCATTCTTCTTCTTTCTTAATATTTATAGGCGGCGATAAGACGACTCTAGATCGCGCGCGATACGCCTATAATAAAGAGATATAAAAGATATAGTAAAGCCGACTATACTTTCTTAGTAAATTAAGTTAATAAGTATTTATATTAATTCTTTTAGTAACCTCGAAAGAGCTTAGAAATTAATTCGTAAGCTTTTTACTTACGCGTAGCGTACGAATATACTTTACCGTAAGAAGAACTTATAATCTAATTACGAACTCCATAGTCTTTCATTACTTATTGTAGTTCTTAGCTACTTAGTTAGCGTTACGCTCCGCTATTACGTATATCTCGCTCGCTATACGGAGTAATTTCGCTAAAACTTCGGCTCTCTCTCTCGCGACTATATTTCCGGGGTCTTTCGTTTACTTCTCATCTACGACATTTATACGTATCTCCGACGAGAATCTATATATAATACTAAACGATGCTTCTCCCGTAGTAGTATTTAATATAGTATTTATTACGTACTTAGCGCTAGCTAATAACTTAGCTTAATTTAACTATTAATAGTTAACGTAGCAGCGAAGATAATACTCTAGAGTCTAATTAGTTCGCTTCGTCTATCCATTAATCTATAAATAGAAGGCGATTAAGAAGAGCCTACGAGTCGTAAGATATAAGTAGAGAGTTCCTTAGTAAACTAACGTAAACGTTAAATCTCTATCATTAATAATTAATCTTAGTACTCTATACTTAGTAACTATCTTTTCTAATACTACCCGGCCTAGATCTTAAGCGTTTATCGTACTACGATATAGTGTTAGATTCACTATTTTCGAGTATCTATCTACAATAACTAATATCGAATCGTATACGTCTCGCTCATATAACGACGACGGAAGATCTACGATGAAGTTCATCGAGATATTTTATCACGGCTCTTTTAACTATAATAGAGGCTTAAGCTACCCATAGAGCTTATATCGTAGAATCTTTATTCTCTAATAAATATCATAGATAGTAATATATACGTCTATATCGCGCCTTATCTACGACTATTAGTAGTGTCGTATAATAGTATTAATTATACGTCGACGTTCGAAATATCCTCTTTACTACGGGTCATTATAATTTACTCTTATAATCTCTTAACGAGTAGCAGAATCGCGAGATATATATATTACGCCGTCTCATCGTACGAAACCTACATTATTAACGCTCTAGGCCCTCTTAAATACACTACGTATAATTCGGCCCTCGGACGTCGTTAATTACTAAGCCTCCGTATATTATTAATCTAGTGCTTAGAGCTTCTTTATACGGGTAGTAAGCTCGTCGCTACGTTAGCGTACACCAGCCGACTACTACTTATTTCCGCTTAGCTTAATATTTAGAGCTTTAGTATTAAATAACGTTACGACATTATATACGCTTTCGGTAAAGTTTCTACTACTCTAAACCTATATCCGTATTAATACACTAACGACGATCTCGCCGTTAACTCGTATATAATTAATATACGATTTACCATCGCTAATTCTAATTCTCTTTCGTAAGAGACTAATTAAAATATTCTCATTAGAGACGTCTCTCTTCTCTATATAGTCTAGACGACGAAATAGCTTATTAGCTAAATTATTCTTATCTCGTCTTCATTATATACGGAAGTTATATACGGCTAGCACCTCGGCCCACCGTATCTAGCGTCTATTTAAGACCTTCGTAATTATAAAAGCTTATAACGCCTTATAGTCGGTTAGTACTATCGTACTACTCATAGATACCTTAAGATAATAACGTCACTTCTTAAAAGTATATATAATAGCTAATATTTCGCCGTCGCCCGTATAGTAGTTTCTTTCCGTAGAAGTTATCTTCCGCGAGAAGAACGCCACTAACTTCTATAGCGTACGATCTTCCGGCGACTTATATACTTATATTAGTATATCGCTAATCGCTTAGTTCGATATATTCACCTTAATACGAGACTACTTCTTCGAGTCGAAGTACGTAAGTATAGACGTTTATATAAAGCGCTCTTTTAGCGTATAAAACGTATAATTAGTCTCGGGTATCTATATAAAAGAATCTATTTTCTTACCCGTCACTATACTTATAAGAAGATTTATAATAAATACTACTATCGCCGAGTATTTATAAATAAATTCTCGGTAAAAGTTAGTAAAGCCTAGAAAGACTTAGATCTCTCGATACGATTTTAGAATAGACTACTTCGTTATAACTTATACTCTATTAAAATTAACCGATACATCTATAACTTCTATACGAAATCTAAGGAAATTAACTTTTTTAGCGTAAAACTTATATTTAGACAGCTTAATATATAATCTATACTACCGTAATCTCTTAAGTACGAGTCGTACGTATCTCGTATACTTCTCTTCGTCCCAGCTATAGATAAGTATATCGTTTATAAATACGACGTATATATCGTCTAATAGTTCTCTTAACGCCTTATTAATATAGACCTAAAATAACGCTAAAGCATTAGTTAGTCTAAAGAGTATAATATTATACTCGAAGTACCTATAGCGCGTACGAAACGTAGTCTTTTAGCGGTTCTCTTCCGCTATAGATATACGATGATAGACGTCCCTAAGATCTAGCTTTATATATATCTTAGCGCCGCTTAGACGATTAAGAATCTTAGAAATAAGCGATAGTAAATAGCGATTCTTTCTCGTTATCTTATTTAGCGCACGGTAGTCGATACATAGTCGTAGACTACTATCCTTCTTTACTGTGAATAGAATCGGAGCACTCGCTAACGATTCGCTTATCTTAATCTATCCTTTTACTAGACTAATATCGATATACTCGCGTAGAACTTATAGTTCTCTCGCGCTTAATGAATAAATAGGTTCATAAGGCACGGTCTCGCCGTTCATAATTAGAATCGAGTGTTTAACCGTTATTCTCTTCTTAGCGGGGTCTTCGCTAAGCTCATAATACATTTTAGCGAAATTACTAAATATATTTAGTAGAGATTCTTCGTCTTCTACTATATCCGCGAGCGTTACGTTAGCGCCCCGTATACTAGTAGCTTCTAAGAAAATTATCGTCATTATATCGATGATACTTCTATCGATAGTCGTATCTTCCATTAGTTTATATAGCGATACGCGTATAACTCACTAACGTCTATCACTTTTATAGCTCTACGTACTTAAACTCTAGTCGATATTAGAATTAATCTTTACTAGTTATAAGTAGTCTAAGATCGTATTATAACCCTAGATATTTATTACGATATAGTTATACGTATACTTTCTACGTTCGCCTTATATATTAGTAATATACGTATTTAGACGATACTAGCTATATACTCTAATAACGTATTTAGCTACCGTTCTTACGCGATACTTAATAACTATAGACTTCATCTCTATTTCTATAATAAGAAGTTAAGAGATAAAGTTCGCTTACGCCTCGCTATTAAGTAGCGTACGCATCATCTACGGTCCGTATAGCGTATTAATTTAGATCTCTAAGATAAGTAATTACGATATTCCGGGTTAATTATTCGCGTCTATATCTTTAGAAAATCCTAGCGCTACGGCGACACTAAGTAAATTAGAACTTAGTTTTTTAATTTATTCTTATCACTAGTATACGAAGCGCTTATATTTTAACTACGCTTTAGTTATCGACACTTCGCTTTCTTATATCCTTACTTTCTATAGTTATAGTAAGATTTAGTGAACTTCTTCCGCTTAGCTATAAAGTCTTTCTTTATCTTCTTATCTTCTTTAGACTCTTTGCTCGTAGACGATCTTTTATGCGAGCCGTATACGATTCGCTTACGAAAAGATGAGAAGCCATCTAAGTCTTTCTTTTTCGAAGTCGAATTATTCGTTAACTAGAACTTAGCTTTACTTCGTTATTTAAGTACGTCTTCGTATCGCTAGACCGAAGTTAGAATTTATTTACGAGAAGTAATCTTCTTATATTTATACATTACTTTAGCGCGAATCGCTAACGATAAGATATTAAGTAATATCTATATCTTCCGCTTATCCTCAATTATCGTTAAAATATTCTCTTCGATACCTTTAATCTTCTAAAGTAGTTCTCGCACTAACTAACTTAAGCCTTACTTAATAGTCGTAAGCTTCGTAAGTACTTCTTCTTTCCGCACCGAAGGGTTCGTAACGACGTTCTTTAAATAAGTGATATAGTCTAATTATCGTTCGAAGCTAAGTTTATCTTTAGCTTATACGTTCGTAGCTCGATCCGTTAAAAATATCGTTACGTATCGTATACGCTAAGTATATCCGTTCTCTACGACTTTAGAAAGAGCACTAAATTATAGCTTTCATCCGACGCTATATTTTTATAGTTTCGATATAAATTTTCTATTAAAGAATAGAGATATCTCTAGCTTAATGATCTTATTTAATATTAAACCTTCGTTATTTCCTAGGCTTTCGCTTATTAGCCGCTTACGAGTCGGCAGCGTAGTGCCCGCGATCTCTATATATCGCGATAACTCTCTATCTTCTAGTTCTACGAGTATAGCTTCGTTTTCTTATTTAAGACGATATCGTACGAGTCTTCACTGTAATTCTTAATACCGTCGATGCATCTATTCGTCTTCGTCGTCGAGTATATCGAGAGAGTTAACTACGCCTCGCTCGGAAGTCGTATCTACTTCTCGCTCTTCTTCGCGTAAGTTACTCGGTATAATTTAACTCGACGACTAACCCGCGGATATACCTGTTAGAGATCCTACTGGGGCCTAACTGGGTTAGGGTTCCTAGTAACAATCTGAATAGTATGAACTGGTTGGGAAGAACACAAGGTATGAGAAGTCACTTGTCACTAAGAACTATCAGTCCAATAGTTAACATGAGTTGGCTACGAAGAGAGTGTAAGCTATCTGGGGGTAATGAGGGTGTATATATAATGCCCATGCTCTGCGCGCTC